>NC_140216.1:25078950-25116450 GCF_951802725.1 Rutilus rutilus
GGCTGATTTTGCAAAAAAATTCACATTCAGACCAAAATATCTGACTTCCTGATGGCCAGAGCTATTGAATGTAAATTAGAAAGTTGTCCGGCTTGATGAGAACAATATAAAAACTATTTTTTCTTTACTGTAGTTAAAACTAACCCCCCCACTTTTGTCTAAAGCATGTTGAAAGTGACACACTTCCTGGACCAAGTTTTCGGACCCCGTTCCAGGGGGCGCTGTCGAGCCCCCCTGCCACGCCCGGGTACCAGCTTCAGCCCGGCCCTGATGGCCGCGGGTTCTGACCCGTGTGCAAAGTTTCAAGAGTTTTTGAGCATGTTAAGGGCCCCAAAAGTGCCTGAATAGTCGTAAGAAAAATAATAATAATAATCCTACCGGAAACAATAGGGCCTTCGCCCTTTCAGGGCTTGGGCCCTAATAATAATAATAATAATCCTACCGAAAACAATAGGGCCTTCGCCCTTTCAGGGCTTGGGCCCTAAAAATAGCTGCGAGCAGCGATTACGGGCCCAAGCCGGTGGCACCGCAACCCCGGTGCCTTTAGTTACCTAAAGGCACCGGGGTGGCGGTACCGCCGGCTTTGGCCCTCCATCGCTGCTCGCAGCTATATTTATATATATATATATATATATATATATATATATATATATATATATACATACACACACATACATATATATGTATATATATATATATATATATATATATATATATATATATATATATATATATATATATATATATATTATTGTTCAAAAGTTTGGGGTCAGTAAGATTTTTAATGTTTTTAGGAGAAGTCTCTTCTGCTCACCAAGGCTGCATTTATTGATTAAAAATACAAACAAAAACAGTAATTGTGAAATATTATTCCAATTTAAAACAGCTGTTTTCAATTTTTAAATATTTTACATAGTAATTCATTTCTGTGATCAAAGTTGAGTTTTCAGCATCATTACTCCAGTCTTCAGTGTCACATGATCCTTCAGAAATCATACTAATATGATGATTGATGCTCAATAAATATTCATTATTATTTTCAATGTTGAAAACAGTTGTGTACAGATTTTTTTTTTTTTCAAAATGCTTTGATGAATGTAAAGTTCAAAAGAACAGCATATATTTCAAATATATATATTTTTAACATTATAAATGTCTTTACTGTAACTGTTGATCAGTTTAACTCATCCTTCATAAATAAAAGTATTGATTTATTTTATTTCTTTCCCCCAAAAATAAAATTTTAATTATTACTAACCACAAACTTTTGAGCGGTAGTGTTTAACGTTACAAAAGCTTTAGATTTCAGATAAATGCTGTTCTTTTGAACTTTCTATTCATCAAAGACTGTACACAACTGTTTTCGACATTTAAAATAATAATGAATGTTTCTTGAGTATCAATCATCATATTAGAATAATTTCTGAAGGATCATGTGACAGTGACGACTGGAGTAATGATGCTGAAAACTCAGCTTTGATCACAGGAATAAATAACAGTTTAAAATATATTAAAATAGAAAGCAGCTGTTTTAAATTGGAATACTATTTTACAATATTACTGTTTTTGTTTGTATTTTTAATCAAATAAATGCAGCCTTGGTGAGCAGAAGAAACTTCTCTGTTATGTGCGCGCCACAGACTGCACGCACGTCCGCTTAGAGTTCCGCCTTTTGCCTTCCGTCAATATTACGTTATTAGAAAAATATTTTTTTAGAGAATCGATTTTTTGACATTTGTGAATCGATTCAGAATCGTCCACGTCTGCATCGCGATGCATCTAAGAATCAATTTTTTCTCCCACCCCTAGATTTCATACAACAGGTTAATAAACAGGTACAATTAAGTCACTTACATTTTAGATGCAATGTTGACTGTTTTTGTTCTGTTTCAGCAGCGAAAATAGTTAAACAAAGATCACGGCAGAACCATCACGCATCACGTGTTTTCTCATAACTGAACGATTCAGCATTTTTAACGAATCGGTTGACTCAAAGATTGAATGATCAATCCATAAACATCTGTCTTAATCATGATCGACTCATTCGAACGAATCGTTTGAACGAATGAATCAATGACTCGCTTATTAAGATGGATGCCTGGCGACACCTAATGGCGGTTTAGTGTTGTTTAAAAGCATCATTCTTTCCCACATGTGTGTGATTTGTGTGTGCAACATTATCATTATTTTTCTTTCACTATTATATTAGCGATTTAAAAGCACCCACTCGTGTCACACGTCGATTAACCGGTGGGAAAATATCCTCAGACACATACCTAATAAATGTATATTTAAATACAATATTGGCCTACCTGGTAAAAAGTTTTATATACTATTTTGATGTCCTTTTGGACACAAGAGGGCAGTATAGCCCTATGTTTGCTTTTTTGTTGAACCAAATAGCACTAAATAGCCTGTTTTTAACTTTTTCATTCTTCTTGAATTGCAAAAACAGAATAAAATGGGTTTAGTTGTGACATTTGTATACTTTTATATAGAAATAAATGGTATATAATTACATTTTTAGAAGATTTTTACTTTAATCCCTCGCCATAGCAAAACCGTTTGAGATATTTATTATCCATTCACAATTTAGCATATTTAATGTAGTTTCATCATGTTGAAAAAGTTTGGTACGAATAAAATAAATAGTTTAAGAGGAGTGGCTAAAAATTCAGAGGCTGATTTTGCAAAAAAATTCACATTCAGACCAAAATATCTGACTTCCTGATGGCCAGAGCTATTGAATGTAAATTAGAAAGTTGTCCGGCTTGATGAGAACAATATAGAAACTATTTTTTCTTTACTGTAGTTAAAAGTAACCCCCCCACTTTTGTCAAAAGCATGTTGAAAGTGACACACTTCCTGCTGCCAGTTGGTGGCGCTATAACTTTGACTCACAATAGCTACATCCATCTGATCGGCCTCTTACCACGAACACACTGCTGAAGTTTCATCAAGATCAGTTAATGTATGCAGAAGTTATTCCACTTCCGTGTTTCTCTTTTCTCGCCATAAATTCGATTCCTCGCCACAGCCAAACCGTTCGAGATATCAAAAATCCGTCCGCAATTTAGCATCCTCAAAGTCTTGACTACATGCACACCGAGTTTGAAGGGGACACGGTGAATTTTCTAGGAGGAGTATTTCACATTCCACAGCAAGCGTTTTCCAAACAACCCATAATAGCCGACTTCCTGTTGGGCTGGCGTAAAACTTGACCGGGGTAAAGTTGTTCGGCCCGATGAGATCTATATGTGTACCGAGTTTCATATTAATTCATGCGAGCGTGTTTGATATATGGATCAAGTTTTAGAACCCCGTTCAAGGGGGCGCTGTTGAGCCCCCCAGCCACGCCCGGGTACCAGCTTCAGCCCGGCCCTGATGGCCGTGGGTTCTGACCTGTGTGCAAAGTTTCAAGAGTTTTTGAGCACGTTAAGGACCCCAAAAGCCCCTGAAACCTTGATTAACAATATAAAAGCAATAGTCAAATCCCCCCCTCCCCTCACACACACAGACACAGACACAGAGAGAGGGAGAGAAAATTCTTCAGAAAATCCACATTCAAACCAAAATATCTCTCTTCCTGTTGGTCGGAGATGGTTCATGTAAATTAGAAAGTTGTCCGTCTTGATGAGAACAATACACATACCAAGTTTTGTGATTCTAGGAAAAACTAAACCCCCATTTTTGACTAAAGGTGGCGCTACTGAGCCATTCCACCACCCCCGTTTCTGAAACTTTGCACATGTCTACGGGCTAATAAATGTGATGTGCCTGTTGAGTTTCATGCAATTTCAAGTATGTTAAGAGTCTCAAAAGCATCAAAAAAGAATATTAAAGTTTGATGCGTTGCCACGGCAACAGTATCTAAGATATCAATAATCATTTCACAGGTTTACATCTGCCGTGTGTCTACATTGTACACATAAAGTTTGAAGCAAATCGGGTAAAAATAAGACACTGATTTCAAAGCATTTTGAAAGTGATGTACTTCCTGCTGCCAGTTGGTGGCGCTATAACTTTGACTCACAATCGTCACATCTGTGCGATCGGCCTCTTACAACGAACACACTGCGGAAGTTTCATCAAGATCAGTTAATGTATGCAGAAGTTATAACACACTTCCTGTGTCCCTTATTCGCCATAAATTCGTTTCCTCGCCACGGCCAAACCGTTTGAGATATCAAAAATCCGTCCGCAATTTAGCATCCTCAATGTCTTGACTTCATGCTGACCGAGTTTGGTTGTGATTGGACGAATTTTCTAGGAGGAGTATTTCAAATTCCACAGCATGCGTTTCCAAACAACCCATAATAGCCGACTTCCTGTTGGGCTAGCGTAAAGCTAGCGTAAAACTTAGAGGACGAAAGTTGTTCGGCCCGATGAGATCTATATGTGTACTGAGTTTCATATTATTACATGCAAGCATGTTTGATTTATGGACCAAGTTTTCGGACACCATTCCAGGGGGCGTTGTCGAGCCCCCCTGCCACGCCCGGGTACCAGCTTCAGTCCGGCCCTGATGGCCGCGGGTTCTGACGTGTGTGCAAAATTTCAAGAGTTTTCGAGCATGTTAAGAGCCCCAAAAGTGCCCGAAAGGTTGACAAAATAATAATAATAATAAATAATCCTACCGAAAACAATAGGGCCTTCGCCCTTTCAGGGCTTGGTCCCTAATAATAATAATTAAAGCTGCAAGCAGCGATGAAAGGGCCCTCGCACCCGTGCCATCAACACTCGGTGGCTTTAGGAAGACAGAGCATGGTTGGGCAATGTACATTTAAGGAGGTATATATAGTAAGAGTATGTCAAAGTCAGTTACAAAATGTTTTGTATAATGGTGATAATAGCATGCTTCATGACTCAGCTAAGTGTTGCTAGCATGTTTAGTATGTTTCTAGCATGCTTAGTACACAATAATTATGTGGTTAGTACTGCATTACTGTGTTAACCATGTCAGTTTCTGTTGCCAGTAGGTAGGGCTATGTCTATATCTGAATATCGCTATGTAGATGTGTTCAGTGCAAGACTTTTATCAAACGTGAAGTTTGGGGCAGATTGGACATTGTATGCTTGAGTTACAACAACTTCCTTTAGCATTTCTAGCATGTTTTATGATGTTTCTAGCATTTTACATATTAATTTTGGGGTAGATTGGACATTGCATGCCTGAGTTACAGCAAAGTCATATTTAATTGCAGTAATATCATGCTTTAGCACTTAGCTAAGTGTTTTCTAGTATGTTTTAGCATGTCTCTAGTATGTTGGTAGGATATTTAGCACCTACTGGCATTTTTTTATATGTTATTAGGAGTCCAGAACAGTGTTAAACGTCACTTCCTGTTGCCAGCAGGCGGCGCTATGACTATAACTGAATATGAGCATGGACATGTGTTCAAGAGAGAACTCTTATCAAACGTGTGAAGTTTGGGGTAGATTGGACATTTTATGATTAAGTTACAACAACTTCCTTGAGCTTTTATAGCATGCTTTAGAACTTAGCTAAATGTTGCTAGCATGTTTCTTGCATGTTACATATTAAGTTTGGGGCAGATTGAACATCCCATGCCTGTGTTACAACAAATTCCCATTTAATTGCAGTAATATCATGATTTAGCACTTGGCTAAGTGATTGATAGCATGTTTTAGCATGTTTCTAGTATGTTGCTAGCCTGTTTAGCACCTGCTGGCACTTTTTTATATGTTATTAGGAGACCACAACAGTGTTAAACATGTCACTTCCTGTTGCCAGCAGGTGGCGTTATGACTATAACTGAATATGAACATGGATGTGTGTTCATGACAGAACTCTTATCAAACGTGTGAAGTTTGGCGCAAATTGGACATTGCCTTCTTGAGTAACAACAACGTCATGTTTCATTGAATTAGCATGCTTTAGCACTTAGCTTAGTATTGCTAACATGTTTTAACATGTTTCTAGCATGTTTAGAAGTCAATGGCATTTTTAACATGTTGCTAGAACGGCATCAACGTGTTAAACATGACACTTCCTGTTACCAGTAGGTGGCGCTATTACTATAACTGAATATTCTCATGTAGATGTGTTCAGGCCATTACTCTTATCAAACGTGTGAAGTCTGGGGCAGACTGGACATTCCGTGCCTGTGTTACAGCAAATTCCTATTTAATTGCAGTAATAGCATGCTTTAGCACATAGTTAAGTGTTTGCTAGCATGTTTTAGCTTCTAGTATGTTGTTAGCATGTTTAGCACTTGCTGGCACTTTTTTATATGTTATCAGGAGTCCACAACAGTGTTTAACATGTCACTTCCTGTTGCCAGCAGGTGGCGCTATAAATGTAACTGAATATGAGCAAGGTCATGTGTTCAGGACAGAACGCTTATCAAAAGTGTGAAGTTTGGCGCAGATTGGACATTGCCTTCTTGAGTAACAACAACATCCTGTTTCATTGAATTAGCATGCTTTAGCACTTAGCTAAGTATTGCTAGCATGTTTCTAGCATGTTTAGAAGTCAATGGCATTTTTAACATGTTGCTAGAACGGCATCAACGTGTTAAACATGACACTTCCTGTTACCAGTAGGTGGCGCTATTACTATAACTGAATATTCTCATGTAGATGTGTTCAGGCCATGACTCTTATCAAACGTGTGAAGTTTGGGGCAGATTGGACATTCCATGCCTGAGTTACAGCAACTTCCTGTTTCATGGCGAAACATCGAAATTTGTCAGGCCGCCGAGGACCCGCCCTTCGACGAAAACTCAAGATCTTCGCAATTTAACGCCGCAAAGGCCTTAAGATTACACTCACCAAATTTGAAGATGATCAGATTAAAACTGTAGGAGGAGTTCGTTAAAGTACGAGGCCTGAAAATGGCAAAAACTGCACAAAAATCTGAGAGGAAGTTCAAAATGGCTGACTTCCTGTTGGGTTTAGGGCTACACTCCAAGAGACTTTTTTGTAGGTATTAGGTCATTACATATATGTACCGAATTTTGTGCACATATGTGGAACACAGCGGGAGGCGCACTCCGTTGAACTTTTATAGGTGGCGCTGTCGAGCCATTTTGCCCCACCCAATTCTGAAACCTATATCAGATGTAAATTTTCGCCAGTTCTGACGCGTGTGCAAAGTTTTGTGAGTTTTCGAGCATGTTTAGGCCCTCAAAAATGCGATTAAATGCGAAGAAGAATAATAATAATAATAATAAATATAGCTGCGAGCAGCGATTACGGGCCCAAGCCGGTGGCACCGCAACCCCGGTGCCTTTAGTTACCTAAAGGCACCGGGGTGGCGGTACCGCCGGCTTTGGCCCTCCATCGCTGCTCACAGCTATATTTATATATATATATATATATATATATATATATATATACATACATACATACATACATACACATACGTATATATGTATGTATATATATATATATATATATATATATATATATATATATATATATATATATATTATTGTTCAAAAGTTTGGGGTCAGTAAGATTTTTAATGTTTTTAGGAGAAGTCTCTTCTGCTCACCAAGGCTGCATTTATTGATTAAAAATACAAACAAAAACAGTAATATTGTGAAATATTATTCCAATTTAAAACAGCTGTTTTCAATTTTAAAATATTTTACATAGTAATTCATTTCTGTGATCAAAGTTGAGTTTTCAGCATCATTACTCAAGTCTTCAGTGTCACATGATCCTTCAGAAATCATACTAATATGATGATTGATGCTCAATAAATATTCATTATTATTTTCAATGTTGAAAACAGTTGTGTACAGATTTTTTTTTTCAAAATGCTTTGATGAATGTAAAGTTCAAAAGAACAGCATATATTTCAAATATATATATTTTTAACATTATAAATGTCTTTACTGTAACTGTTGATCAGTTTAACTCATCCTTCATAAATAAAAGTACTGATTTATTTTATTTCTTTCCCCCAAAAATAAAATTTTAATTATTACTAACCACAAACTTTTGAGCGGTAGTGTTTAACGTTACAAAAGCTTTAGATTTCAGATAAATGCTGTTCTTTTGAACTTTCTATTCATCAAAGACTGTACACAACTGTTTTCGACATTGAAAATAATAATGAATGTTTCTTGAGTATCAATCATCATATTAGAATAATTTCTGAAGGATCATGTGACAGTGACGACTGGAGTAATGATGCTGAAAACTCAGCTTTGATCACAGGAATAAATAACAGTTTAAAATATATTAAAATAGAAAGCAGCTGTTTTAAATTGGAATACTATTTTACAATATTACTGTTTTTGTTTGTATTTTTAATCAAATAAATGCAGCCTTGGTGAGCAGAAGAAACTTCTCTGTTATGTGCGCGCCACAGACTGCACGCACGTCCGCTTAGAGTTCCGCCTTTTGCCTTCCGTCAATATTACGTTATTAGAAAAATATTTTTTTAGAGAATCGATTTTTTGACATTTGTGAATCGATTCAGAATCGTCCACGTCCGCATCGCGATGCATCTAAGAATCTATTTTTTCTCCCACCCCTAGATTTCATACAACAGGTTAATAAACAGTTACAATTAAGTCACTTACATTTTAGATGCAATGTTGACTGTTTTTGTTCTGTTTCAGCAGCGAAAATAGTTAAACAAAGATCACGGCAGAACCATCACGCATCACGTGTTTTCTCATAACTGAACGATTCAGCATTTTTAACGAATCGGTTGACTCAAAGATTGAATGATCAATCCATAAACATCTGTCTTAATCATGATCGACTCATTCGAACGAATCGTTTGAACGAATGAATCAATGACTCGCTTATTAAGATGGATGCCTGGCGACACCTAATGGCGGTTTAGTGTTGTTTAAAAGCATCATTCTTTCCCACATGTGTGTGATTTGTGTGTGCAACATTATCATTATTTTTCTTTCACTATTATATTAGCGATTTAAAAGCACCCACTCGTGTCACACGTCGATTAACCGGTGGGAAAATATCCTCAGACACATACCTAATAAATGTATATTTAAATACAATATTGGCCTACCTGGTAAAAAGTTTTATATACTATTTTGATGTCCTTTTGGACACAAGAGGGCAGTATAGCCCTATGTTTGCTTTTTTGTTGAACCAAATAGCACTAAATAGCCTGTTTTTAACCTTTTCATTCTTCTTGAATTGCAAAAACAGAATAAAATGGGTTTAGTTGTGATATTTGTATACTTTTATATAGAAATAAATGGTATATAATTACATTTTTAGAAGATTTTTACTTTAAATATGCTAAATTGTGAATGGATAATAAATATCTCAAACGGTTTTGCTATGGCGAGGGATTAATGTAGTTTCATCATGTTGAAAAAGTTTGGTACGAATAAAATAAATAGT
The DNA here is from genome assembly GCF_951802725.1 of Rutilus rutilus. NCBI lineage: Eukaryota > Metazoa > Chordata > Actinopteri > Cypriniformes > Leuciscidae > Rutilus > Rutilus rutilus. Next base: position 25,088,308 of record NC_140216.1, read on the forward strand.
TTAAGAGGAGTGGCTAAAAATTCAGAGGCTGATTTTGCAAAAAAATTCACATTCAGACCAAAATATCTGACTTCCTGATGGCCAGAGCTATTGAATGTAAATTAGAAAGTTGTCCGGCTTGATGAGAACAATATAGAAACTATTTTTTCTTTACTGTAGTTAAAAGTAACCCCCCCACTTTTGTCAAAAGCATGTTGAAAGTGACACACTTCCTGCTGCCAGTTGGTGGTGCTATAACTTTGACTCACAATAGCTACATCCATCTGATCGGCCTCTTACCACGAACACACTGCTGAAGTTTCATCAAGATCAGTTAATGTATGCAGAAGTTATTCCACTTCCGTGTTTCTCTTTTCTCGCCATAAATTCGATTCCTCGCCACAGCCAAACCGTTCGAGATATCAAAAATCCGTCCGCAATTTAGCATCCTCAAAGTCTTGACTACATGCACACCGAGTTTGAAGGGGACACGGTGAATTTTCTAGGAGGAGTATTTCACATTCCACAGCAAGCGTTTTCCAAACAACCCATAATAGCCGACTTCCTGTTGGGCTGGCGTAAAACTTGACCGGGGTAAAGTTGTTCGGCCCGATGAGATCTATATGTGTACCGAGTTTCATATTAATTCATGCGAGCGTGTTTGATATATGGATCAAGTTTTAGAACCCCGTTCAAGGGGGCGCTGTTGAGCCCCCCAGCCACGCCCGGGTACCAGCTTCAGCCCGGCCCTGATGGCCGTGGGTTCTGACCTGTGTGCAAAGTTTCAAGAGTTTTTGAGCACGTTAAGGACCCCAAAAGCCCCTGAAACCTTGATTAACAATATAAAAGCAATAGTCAAATCCCCCCTCCCCTCACACACACACAGACACAGAGAGAGGGAGAGAAAATTCTTCAGAAAATCCACATTCAAACCAAAATATCTCTCTTCCTGTTGGTCGGAGATGGTTAATGTCAATTAGAAAGTTGTCTGTCTTGATGAGAACAATACACATACCAAGTTTTGTTGCTGTTGATAAAACTAACCGCCCCATTTATGACTAAAGGTGGCGCTAATGAGCCCCTCACCACGCCCGTTTCTGAAACTTTGCACATGTCTACGGGCTAATAAATGTGATGTGTCTGTCGAGTTTCATCCAATTTCAAGTATGTTAAGAGTCTCAAAAGCATCAAAAAAGAATATTAAAGTTTGAAGCTTTGCCATGGCAACAGTATTAAAGATATCAAAAATCCTTTCACAGGTCTACATCTGCCCAGTGTTTACATTATACACATAAAGTTTGAAGCAAATCGGGTAAAAATAAGAGGGTGATTTCAAAGCATTTTGAAAGTGACACACTTCCTGCTGCCAGTTGGTGGCGCTATAACTTTGACTCACAATAGTCACATCAATGTGATCGGCCTCTGACCACGAACACACTGCTGAAGTTTTATCAAGATCAGTCAATGTATGCAGAAGTTATAATACACTTCCTGTGTCCCATTATTCGCCATAAATTCGTTTCCTCGCCTTGGCCAAACCGTTCGAGATATCAAAAATCCGTCCGCAATTTATCATCCTCAATGTCTTGACTTCATGCACACCGAGTTTTGAGGCGAATGGATGAATTTCCTAGGAGGAGTACATCAAATTCCACAGCATGCGTTTTCCAAACAACCCATAATAGCCGACTTCCTGTTGGGCTGGCGTAAAACTTAGAGCACGAAAGTTGTTCAGCCCAATAAGATCTATATGTGTACCGAGTTTCATATTAATTCATGCAACTGTGTTTGATTTATGGACAAGTGTTCGGATTCCGTTCCAGGGGGCGCTGTTGAGCCCCCCTGCCACGCCCGGGTACCAGCTTCAGCCCGGCCCTAATGGCCGCAGGTTCTGACCTGTGTGCAAAGTTTCATGAGTTTTTGAGCACGTTAAAGGCCCCAAAAGCCCCCGAACCCTTGAACAACAATAATAATAATTAAAGCTGCAAGCAGCGATGAAAGGGCCCTCGCACCCGTGCCATCAACACTCGGTGGTTTTAGGAAGACAGAGCATGTTTGGGAAATGTACATTTAAGGAGGTATATATAGTAAGAGTATGTCAAAGTCAGTTACAAAATGTTTTGTATAATGGTGATAATAGCATGCTTCATGACTCAGCTAAGTGTTGCTAGCATGTTTAGTCTGTTTCTAGCATGCTCAGTACACAATAATTATGTGGTTAGTACTGCATTACTGTGTTAACCATGTCAGTTTCTGTTGCCAGTAGGTGGCGTTATGACTATAACTGAATATGAGCATGGATGTGTGTTCAGGACAGAACTCTTATCAAACGTGTGAAGTTTGGTGCAAATTGGACATTGCCTTCTTGAGTAACAACAAAGTCATGTTTCATTGAATTAGCATTCTTTAGCACTTAGCTAAGCATTGTTAGCATGTTTTAACATGTTTCTAGCATGTTTAGAACTCAATGGCATTTTTAACATGTTGCTAGAACGGCATCAACGTGTTAAACATGTCACTTCCTGTTGCCAGTATGTGGCGCTATTACTATAACTGAACATTCTCATGCAGATGTGTTCAGGCCATGACTCTTATCAAAAGTGTGAAGTTTGGGGCAGATTGGACATTCCATGCCTGAGTTACAGCAAATTCCTATTTAATTGCAATAATAGCATGCTTTAGCACTTAGCTAAGAGTTTGCTAGCATGTTTTAGCATGTTTCTAGTATGTTGTTAACATGTTTAACACTTGCTGGCACTTTTTTATATGTTATTAGGAGTCCATAACAGTGTTAACATGTCACTTCCTGTTGCCAGAAGGTGGCGCTATGACTGTAACTGAATATAAGCATGGTCATGTGTTCAGGACAGAACGCTTATCAAAAGTGTGAAGTTTGACGCAGATTGGACATTCCATGCCTGAGTTACAGCAAATTCATATTTAATTGCAGTAATATCATTCTTTAGCACTTAGCTAAGTGTTTGCTAGTATGTTTTAACATGTCTCTAGTATGTTGGTAGGATGTTTAGCACCTACTGGCATTTTTTTATATGTTATTAGGAGTCAAGAACAGTGTTAAACGTCACTTACTGTTCCCAGCAGGTGGCGCTATGACTATAACTAAATATGAGCATGGACATGTGTTCAAGAGATAACTCTTATCAAACGTGTGAAGTTTGGGGTAGATTGTACATTGCCTTCTTGAGTAACAACAAAGTCCTGTTTCATTGAATTAGCATGCTTTAACACTTAGCTAAGTATTGCTAGCATGTTTTAATATGTTTCTAGCATGTTTAGAACTCAATGGCATTTTTAACATGTTGCTAGAACGGCATCAACGTGTTAAACATGTCACTTCCTGTTGCCAGTAGGTGGCGCTATTACTATAACTGAATTTGAGCATAGACGTGTGTTCAGGCCATGATTCTTATCAAACGTGTGAAGTTTGGGGCAGATTGGACATTCCATGCCTGAGTTACAGCAAATTCCTATTTAATTGCAGTAATAGCATGCTTTAGCACTTAGCTGAGTGTTTGCTAGCATGTTTCTAGTATGTTGCTAACCTGTTTAGCACTTGCTGGCTCTTTTTTATATATTATTAGGAGACCACAACAGTGTTAAACATTTCACTTCCTGTTGACAGCAGGTGGCGCTATTACTATAACTGAATATTCTCATGTAGATGTGTTCAGGCCATGACTCTTATCAAACGTGTGAAGTTTGGGGAAGATTGGACATTCCATGCCTGTGTTACAGCAAATTCCTATTTAATTGCAGCAATAGCATGCTTTAGCACTTAGCTAAGTGTTTGCTAGCATGTTTTAGCATGTTTCTAGTATGTTGTTAGCATGTTTAGCACTTGATGGCACTTTTTTATATGTTTTTATATGTCCACAACAGTGTTTAACATGTCACTTCCTGTTGCCAGCAGGTGGCACTATGACTGTAACTGAATATGAGCATGGTCATGTGTTCAGGACAGAACGTTTATTAAAAGTGTGAAGTTTGGTGCAGAATGGACATTGCCTTCTTGCGTAACAACAACATCCTGTTTCATTGAATTAGCATGCTTTAGCACTTAGCTAAGTATTGCTAGCATGTTTTAACATGTTTCTAGCATGTTTAGAAGTCAATGGCATTTTTAACATGTTGCTAGAATGGCATCAACGTGTTAAACACGACACTTCCTGTTACCAGTAGGTGGCGCTATTTCTATAACTGAATATTCTCATGTAGATGTGTTCAGGACAGAACGCTTATCAAAAGTGTGAAGTTTGGGGCAGATTGGACATTCCATGCCTGAGTTACAGCAAATTCCTATTTAATTGCAATAATAGCATGCTTTAGCACTTAGCTAAGAGTTTGCTAGCATGTTTTAGCATGCTTCTAGTATGTTGTTAGCATGTTTAGCACTTGCTGGCACTTTTTTATATGTTATTAGGAGTCCATAACAGTGTTAAACATGTCACTTCCTGTTGCCAGCAGGTGGCGCTATGACTATAACTGAATATGAGCATGGTCATGTGTTCAGGACAGAACTCTTATCAAACGTGTGAAGTTTGGGGCAGATTGGACATTCCATGCCTGAGTTACAGCAACTTCCTGTTTCATGGCGAAACATCGAAATTTGTCAGGCCGCCGAGGACCCGCCCTTCGACGAAAACTCAAGATCTTCGCAATTTAACGTCGCAAAGGCCTTAAGATTACACTCACCAAATTTGAAGATGATCAGATTAAAACTGTAGGAGGAGTTCGTTAAAGTACGAGGCCTGAAAATGGCAAAAACTGCACAAAAATCTGAGAGGAAGTTGAAAATGGCTGACTTCCTGTTGTGTTTAGGGCTATGCTCCAAGAGACTTTTTTGTAGGTATTAGGTCATTACATGTATGTACCGAATTTCGTGCACGTACGTGGAACGTTGCGGGAGGCGCACTCCGTTGAACTTTTATAGGTGGCGCTATCGAGCCATTTTGCCCCGTCCAATTCTGAAACCTATATCAGATGTAAATTTTCGCCAGTTCTGACGCGTGTGCAAAGTTTTGTGAGTTTTCGAGCATGTTTAGGCCCTCAAAAATGCAATTAAATGCGGAGAAGAATAATAATAATAATAATAATAATAATAAACAGAGCAATTCCAAGAGGGTCCTCACACCATCGGTGCTCGGGCCCTAATAATAATAAATATAGCTGCGAGCAGCGATTGCGGGCCCAAGACGGTGGCACCGCCACCCCGGTGCCTTTAGTTACCTAAAGGCTTTGGCCCTCCATCGCTGCTCGCAGCTATATTTATATATATATATATATATATACACACACACACACACACACACACACACACACATATATATATATATTAGTGCTGTCAACGTTAACGCGTTAACGCATGCGATTAATTTTTGTCTGGTTTAACGTGTTAAAATATTTAACGCAATTAACGCAGCATCCGTCTTTTCTGCCATCCGTTGGCTAGCTTTACATTATATGATCACGCTCTTATTCATTTAAATGCTTTTAAACATTTCAAGCGCGGCAAGACAAAAGAGAATGCGCTGTCTGTGAATGTCCTTATGTGACACACACACATAGACAGGGCGCCAGAATCCAGTTCTCTTTCGCGCTTGAACTAACAATAACAATAATTTTGTCGATTATCCTCATAAGAGCAGTCTTAAATGATTTATATAAAGTCTAAAATGAACAAACAGTTGCGAGAGAATGAGGCGCGTGTGAGATCCATAGACAGTATATAAACGGTGAGCTCCGCGTGTGTGTGTGTGTGTGTGTCTGCTCTTAAAGGGACAGCAGCCAATAAAGCTTCCTGTCAGTAAAGTTAAAGAACAAAGGGAACAGAGAAAATGATTCACTGCTGTTGACTAAATAACTTTTGTAGCTTTAATAAGGATTAACTATTTAATTTATAGTTTATGCAGTGCAGACTGCATATAACTTTGATAACTTTATTAAATTTCTGTATATTTCCTAACTGTTAAGACAGGAAGGGCACGAATAAATATGACATTTATTATGGGTTTATGTTAGCATTGTTTTAAGTTCACTTAAATGAAAAACTGTTATATTTTTGAAGCCTAATAAATGTGAAAAAAAAAAATCAGTAGCTGTATTAATATCAGTAATACTGGCCTTCATTCATAAAAAGATGCCATTAAACAATTATTTAAAATATACTGTCTTTATGTTGTTTCTACATTAATTTGATTAACTGTGAAATTATTACATTATAAAATATATTAAAAACGTACAAAAACATTTCTTTTTTTATTGCGATTAATTGCGATTAATCACAGAAAAAATGTGTGATTAATCTAGTTAAAATTTTTAATCGATTGACAGCACTAATATATATATATATTTATAAGACAGAAAATATTACTTGTATTACCTTATTCTGATTTTATGATACACTCAAAATATTCCACAACAAATCCTTTAAATTTAATGTAAAAATAAAAACGAAAGTAAGCAGTGTTGGTCTCACGTAACCCTCTCATTAGAATCAAAATGTTTCAATATTTGCGATGTATTTGGATGCTAAACTATTCTTTATTATAGGCTTTGTACTTCACTCGTGTTCCAATATCGATGGAAAAAATCATCCTCTTCACGCGCGCAAAAATGTGCTTGGAAACATCACAGTGGAGCTCTGCTTACTGTGAATGGTACAGATTGTACTACTGACTATTTAAACAGAACAGTGTAATTCGTTTATGTTAGGTTGACTATTTTTATTATTATATTGTATTAGGGCTATAATGAATGTCAAGATTGCAATTCTGGAATGTGTGTGTGACGCGGTTGCGGTTGAACAGTGGACACAAAAACATAAATAAAATGTTTTAGTTAATTCCTACATCCATAGGAATACATTGAAAATGCTCGCTCTACTCCGCACCATTATCAATGTCTGTGCGGACGTCTGTATTTTACTAGTATATAGTATACTATAGTTAGCGATTTAAAAGCCCTCAGCGGTGTCACATGTCGATTAACCGGTGGGAAAAATTTATCACAGTCACATCCCTAATATATATATATATATATACAATAGGCCTACCTGAAAGAGAATTTTACTTGCCCGACCAAAGTATAGCCTGATTAGAACGTCAATAACAAAAAAATAACTTGGGAATCACTAAAACGAGAGATTATTCTAATTTCATTACATTCATTTTAAGTTGCAATCAGCAGTTAATAATAAATGTATTACTGATCAATGGTAACAAGGTTGCACTGCTGAGGCTCATGCTGCTTCTCCAGGAGAATTGTAAACAAATGAGCGCAGCACACAAAAAAGCAACCCAGTTAACAACATACTGACTATAAAAATTACAAATATGGAGTTTTTATATATTTTATAACATATGATAGAGTTAAGCAACCTCACTTGACGAGTAGGCAACTATTTCCTGAATACAATCACAATTGAAACTGTGACATTGATTTCATACAACAGGTTAATAAACAGTTACAATTAAGTCACTTACATTTTAGATGCAATATTGACTGTTTTTGTTTTGTTTCAGCAGCAAAAATAGTTAAACAAAGATCACAGCAACTTGTTTTCTCATTACTGAATGATTCAGCATTTTGAAACGAATCGCTTGACTCAAAGATTCAATGGTCAATCCATAAACATCTGTCTCAATCATGAATGACTCAGTCATTGGAATGAATCGTTTGAACGAATGAATCAATGACTCGCTCATTAAGATGGTCGCCTGGCGACACCTAATGGCAGTTTAGTGTTATGTTTAAAAGTATCATTCTTTCCAACGTGCACCATTATCAATGTCCGTGCGGACGTCCGTTTTTTTACTTTCACTTTTATATTAGCGATTTAAAAGCACCCGCTCGTGTCACACGTCGCTTAACCGATGGGAAAATATCCTCACAGTCATATACCTAATAAATTTATATTTAAATACAATAGGCCTACCTAGTAAAACGTTTTATATACTATTTTGATATCCTTTTGGACACAAGAGGGCAGTATAGCCCTATGTTTGCTTTTTTGTTGAAACAAATAGCACTAAATAGCCTGTTTTTAACTTTTTCATACTTCTTGAATTGCAAAAACAGAATAAAATAGGTTTAGTTCTAATATTTGTATAATTTTAAATAAAAATAAATGGTGTATAATTAAATTTTAAGAATATATGAGATGTTTTCTGATTCCTTTTTTGACATTATTTTAATCCCTCGCCATGTCAAAACCGTTTGAAATATTTAATATCCGTTCACAATTTAGCATCTTTAATGTATTTTCATCGTGTTAAAAAAGTTTGGTGTGAATAAAAAAAAAACACTTAGCAGGAGTGGGTAAAAAGCAGAGGCTGAATTTGCAAATAAATCCACATTCAAACCAAAATATCTGACTTCCTATTGGTCGAAGCTAATAACTGTATATTAGAAAGTTGTCCGGCTCGATGAGACCAATGTACGTACTGATTTTTAAAACTGTGGGTAAAACTAACCCCCCCACTTTTGTCAAAAGCATTTTGAAAGTGACATACTTCCTGCTGCCAGTTGGTGGCGCTATAACTTTGACTCACAATAGTTACATCCATCTGATCGGCCTCTTACCACGAACAAACTGGTGAAGTTTCATCAAGATCCGTTAATGTATGCAGAAGTTATACCACTTCCGTGTTTCTCTTTTCTCGCCATAAATTCGTTTCCTCGCCACGGCCAAACCGTTCGAGATATCAAAAATCCGTCCGCAATTTAGAATCCTCAATGTCTTGACTTCATGCACACCGAGTTTGGTGGGGATTGGATGAATTCTCTAGGAGGAGTACTTCGCATTCCACAGCAAGCGTTCTCCAAACAACCCATAATTGCCGACTTCCTGTTGGGCTGGCGTAAAACTTGACCGGGGGAAAGTTGTTCAGCCCGATGACATCTATATGTGTACCGAGTTTCATATTAATTAATGCAAGCGTGTTTGATCTATGGACCAAGTTTTGGGACCCCGTTCAAGGGGGCGCTGTTGAGCCCCCCTGCCACGCCCGGGTACCAGCTTCAGCCCGTCCCTGATGGCAGGGGGTTCTGACTTGTGTGCAAAGTTTCAAGAGTTTTTGAGCACGTTAAGGACCCCAAAAGCCCCTGAAACCTTGATTAACAATATAAAAGCAATAGTCAAATCCCCCCCTCCCCTCACACACACAGACACACAGAGAGAGGGAGAGAAAATTCTTCAGAAAATCCACATTCAAACCAAAATATCTCTCTTCCTGTTGGTCAGAGATAGTTCATGAAAATTAGAAAGTTGTCCGTCTTGATGAGAACAATACACATACCAATTTTTGTTGCTGTTGATAAAACTAACCCCCCCACTTATGACTAAAGGTGGCGCTACTGAGCCCCTCACCACGCCCGTTTCTGAAACTTTGCACATGTCTACGGGCTAATAAATGTGATGTGTCTGTCGAGTTTCATCCAATTTCAAGTATGTTAAGAGTTTCAAAAGCATCAAAAAAGAATATTAAAGTTTGAAGCGTTGCCACGGCAACAGTATTAAAGATATCAAAAATCCTTTCACAGGTCTACATCTGCCGTGTGTTTACATTATACACATAAAGTTTGAAGCAAATCGGGTAAAAATAAGAGGGTGATTTCAAAGCATTTTGAAAGTGACATATTCCTGCTGCCAGTTGGTGGCGCTATAACTTTGACTCACAATAGTCACATCCATGTGATCGGCCTCTTACCACGAACACACTGCTGAAGTTTCATCAAGATCAGTTAATGTATGCAGAAGTTATAACACACTTCCTGTTTCCATTATTCACCATAAATTCGTTTCCTCGCCACGGCCAAACCGTTTGAGATATCAAAAATCCGTCCGCAATTTAGCATCCTCAATGTCTTGACTTCATTCCCACCGAGTTTAGTGGCGATCGGGTGAATTCCCTAGGAGAAGTGTTTCAAATACCAGACCATGCGTTTCCAAACAACCCATAATAGCCGACTTCCTGTTGGGCTGGCGTAAAACTTAGAGCACGAAAGTTGTTCGGCCCGATGAGATCTACATGTGTACCGAGTTTCATATTATTACATGCAAGCGTGTTTGATTTATGGACACGTGTTCGGATCCCGTTCCAGGGGGCGCTGTCGAGCCCCCCTGCCACGCCCGGGTACCAGCTTCAGCCAGGCCCTGATGGCCGCGGGTTCTGACCTGTGTGCAAAGTTTCAAGAGTTTTCGAACATGTTAAGGGCCCCAAAAGTGCCCGAAAGGTTGACAAAATAATAATAATAATAATAAATATAGCTGCGAGCAGCGATTGCGGGCCCAAGCCGGTGGCACAGCCACCCCGGTGCCTTTAGTTACCTAAAGGCACCGGGGATGGCGGTGCCACCGGCTTTGGCCCTCCATCGCTGCTCGCAGCTATATTTATATATATATATATATATATATACATACATACACACACACACATATATATATATGTGTGTGTGTGTATATAAATATCTATCTATATCTATATATATATATATATATATATACAGTGAGGAAAATAAGTATTTGAACACCCTGCTATTTTGCAAGTTCTCCCACTTAGAAATCATGGAGGGGTCTGAAATTGTCATCGTAGGTGCATGTCCACTGTGAGAGACATAATCTAAAAAAAAAATCCAGAAATCACAATGTATGATTTTTTAACTATTTATTTGTATGATACAGCTGCAAATAAGTATTTGAACACCTGAGAAAATCAATGTTAATATTTGGTACAGTAACCTTTGTTTGCAATTACAGAGGTCAAACGTTTCCTGTAGTTTTTCACCAGGTTTGCACACACTGCAGGAGGGATTTTGGCCCACTCCTCCACACAGATCTTCTCTAGATCAGTCAGGTTTCTGGGCTGTCGCTGAGAAATACGGAGTTTGAGCTCCCTCCAAAGATTCTCTATTGGGTTTAGGTCTGGAGACTGGCTAGGCCACGCCAGAACCTTGATATGCTTCTTACAGAGCCACTCCTTGGTTATCCTGGCTGTGTGCTTCGGGTCATTGTCATGTTGGAAGACCCAGCCTCGACCCATCTTCAATGCTCTAACTGAGGGAAGGAGGTTGTTCCCCAAAATCTCGCAATACATGGCCCCGGTCATCCTCTCCTTAATACAGTGCAGTCACCCTGTCCCATGTGCAGAAAAACACCCCCAAAGCATGATGCTACCACCCCCATGGTTCACAGTAGGGATGGTGTTCTTGGGATGGTACTCATCATTCTTCTTCCTCCAAACACGTTTAGTGGAATTATGACCAAAAAGTTATATTTTGGTCTCATCTGACCACATGACTTTCTCCCATGACTCCTCTGGATCATCCAAATGGTCATTGGCAAACTTAAGACGGGCCTTGACATGTGCTGGTTTAAGCAGGGGAACCTTCCGTGCCATGCATGATTTCAAACCATGACGTCTTAGTGTATTACCAACAGTAACCTTGGAAACGGTGGTCCCAGCTCTTTTCAGGTCATTGACCAGGTCCTCCCGTGTAGTTCTGGGCTGATTTCTCACCTTTCTTAGGATCACTGAGACCCCACGAGGTGAGATCTTGCATGGAGCCCCAGTCCGAGGGAGACTGACAGTCATGTTTAGCTTCTTCCATTTTCTAATGATTGCTCCAACAGTTGACCTTTTTTCACCAAGCTGCTTGGCAATTTCCCCGTAGCCCTTTCCAGCCTTGTGGAGGTGTACAATTTTGTCTCTAGTGTCTTTGGACAGCTCTTTGGTCTTGGCCATGTTAGTAGTTGGATTCTTACTGATTGTATGGGGTGGACAGGTGTCTTTATGCAGCTAACGACCTCAAACAGGTGCATCTAATTTAGGATAATAAATGGAGTGGAGGTGGACATTTTAAAGGCAGACTAACAGGTCTTTGAGGGTCAGAATTCTAGCTGATAGACAGGTGTTCAAATACTTATTTGCAGCTGTATCTTACAAATAAATAGTTAAAAAATCATATATTGTGATTTCTGGATTTTTTTTTTTTTTAGATTATGTCTCTCACAGTAGACATGCACCTACGATGACAATTTCAGACCCCTCCATGATTTCCAAGTGGGAGAACTTGCAAAATAGCAGGGTGTTCAAATACTTATTTTCCTCACTGTATATATCTATATCTATATATCTATATCTATATCTATATATATATATATATATATATATATATATATACACACACACACACACATATATATATATATATATATATATATATATATATATATAAGACAGAAAATATTACTTGTCTTACCTTATTTTGATTTTATGATACACTCAAAATATTCCACAACAAATCCTTTAAATTTAATGTAAAAATAAAAACGAAAGTAAGCAGTGTTGGTCTCACGTAACCCTCTCATTAGAATCAAAATGTTTCAATTTTTGCGATGTATTTGGATGCTAAACTATTCTTTATTATAGGCTTTGTACTTCACTCGTGTTCCAATATCGATGGAAAAAATCATCCTCTTCACACGCGCAAAAATGTTCTTGGAAACATCACAGTGGAGCTCTGCTTACTGTGAATGGTACAGATTGTACTACTGACTATTTAAACAGAGCAGTGTAATTCGTTTATGTTAGGTTGACTATTTTTATTATTATATTGTATTAGGGCTATAATGAATGTCAAGATTGCAATTCTGGAATGTGTGTGTGACGCGGTTGCGGTTGAACAGTGGACACAAAAACATAAATAAAATGTTTTAGTTAATTCCTACATCCATAGGAATACATTGAAAATGCTCGCTCTACTCCGCACCATTATCAATGTCTGTGCGGACGTCTGTATTTTACTAGTATATAGTATACTATAGTTAGCGATTTAAAAGCCCTCAGCGGTGTCACATGTCGATTAACCGGTGGGAAAATTTTATCACAGTCACATCCCTAATATATTTATATATAAATACAATAGGCCTACCTGAAAGAGAATTTTACTTGCCCGACCAAAGTATAGCCTGATTAGAACGTCAATAACAAAAAAATAACTTGGGAATCACTAAAACGAGAGATTATTCTAATTTCATTACATTCATTTTAAGTTGCAATCAGCAGTTAATAATAAATGTATTACTGATCAATGGTAACAAGGTTGCACTGCTGAGGCTCATGCTGCTTCTCCAGGAGAATTGTAAACAAATGAGCGCAGCACACAAAAAAGCAACCCAGTTAACAACATACTGACTATAAAAATTACAAATATGGAGTTTTTATATATTTTATAACATATGATAGAGTTAAGCAACCTCACTTGACGAGTAGGCAACTATTTCCTAAATACAATCACGATTGAAACTGTGACATTGATTTCATACAACAGGTTAATAAACAGTTACAATTAAGTCACTTAGATTTTAGATGCAATATTGACTGTTTTTGTTCTGTTTCAGCAGCAAAAATAGTTAAACAAAGATCACAGCAACTTGTTTTCTCATTACTGAATGATTCAGCATTTTGAAACGAATCGCTTGACTCAAAGATTCAATGGTCAATCCATAAACATCTGTCTCAATCATGAATGACTCAGTCATTGGAATGAATTGTTTGAACGAATGAATCAATGACTCGCTCATTAAGATGGTCGCCTGGCGACACCTAATGGCGGTTTAGTGTTATGTTTAAAAGTATCATTCTTTCCAACGTGCACCATTATCAATGTCCGTGCGGACGTCCGTTTTTTTACTTTCACTTTTATATTAGCGATTTAAAAGCACCCGCTCGTGTCACACGTCGCTTAACCGATGGGAAAATATCCTCACAGTCATATACCTAATAAATTTATATTTAAATACAATAGGCCTACCTAGTAAAACGTTTTATATACTATTTTGATATCCTTTTGGACACAAGAGGGCAGTATAGCCCTATGTTTGCTTTTTTGTTGAAACAAATAGCACTAAATAGCCTGTTTTTAACTTTTTCATACTTTTTGAATTGCAAAAACAGAATAAAATAGGTTTAGTTCTAATATTTGTATAATTTTATATAAAAATAAATGGTGTATAATTAAATTTTAAGAATATATGAGATGTTTTCTGATTCCTTTTTTGACATTATTTTAATCCCTCGCCATGTCAAAACCGTTTGAAATATTTAATATCCGTTCACAATTTAGCATCTTTAATGTATTTTCATCGTGTTAAAAAAGTTTGGTGTGAATAAAAAAAAAAACACTTAGCAGGAGTGGGTAAAAAGCAGAGGCTGAATTTGCAAATAAATCCACATTCAAACCAAAATATCTGACTTCCTATTGGTCGAAGCTAATAACTGTATATTAGAAAGTTGTCCGGCTCGATGAGACCAATGTACGTACTGATTTTTAAAACTGTGGGTAAAACTAACCCCCCCACTTTTGTCAAAAGCATTTTGAAAGTGACACACTTCCTGCTGCCAGTTGGTGGCGCTATAACTTTGACTCACAATAGTTACATCCATCTGATCGGCCTCTTACCACGAACACACTGGTGAAGTTTCATCAAGATCCGTTAATGTATGCAGAAGTTATACCACTTCGTGTTTCTCTTTTCTCGCCATAAATTCGTTTCCTCGCCACGGCCAAACCGTTCGAGATATCAAAAATCCGTCCGCAATTTAGAATCCTCAATGTCTTGACTTCATGCACACCGAGTTTGGTGGGGATTGGATGAATTCTCTAGGAGGAGTACTTCGCATTCCACAGCAAGCGTTCTCCAAACAACCCATAATTGCCGACTTCCTGTTGGGCTGGCGTAAAACTTAGAGCACGAAAGTTGTTCAGCCCGATGTGATCTATATGTGTACCGAGTTTCATATCATTACATGCAAGTGTGTTTGATTTATGGACAAGTGTTCGGATCCCATTCCAGGGGGCGCTGTTGAGCCCCCCTGCCACGCCCGGGTACCAGCTTCAGCCCGGCCCTGATGGCCGCGGGTTCTGACCTGTGTGCAAAGTTTCAAGAGTTTTCGAGCACGTTAAAGGCCCCAAAAGCCCCTGAAACCTTGAAAAACAGGAATTTTAAACAAATCTCACTCAAAAGACAAATCCCCCCACCCCTCACACACACAGAGACGCAGAGGCAGAGAGAGAGAGGGAGAGAATTCTACAAAAAATCACATTCAAACCAAAATATCTCACTTCCTGTTGGTCACAGCTTATGACTATAAATTAGAAAGTTGTCCGGCTTGATGAGAACAATATACATAACGATTTTTGTGACTCTACTTAAAACTAAGCCCCCATTTTTGACTAAAGGTGGCGCTACTGAGCCCCTCACCACGCCCGTTTCTGAAACTTTGCACATGTCTACCGGCTAATAAATGTGATGTGTCTGTCGAGTTTCATCCAATTTCAAGTATGTTAAGAGTCTCAAAAGCATCTGAAAAGAATATTAAAGTTTGATGCGTTGCCACGGCAACAGTATTTAAGATATCAATAAACCTTTCACAGGTCTACATCTGCTGTGTGTCTACATTATACACATAAAGTTTGAAGCAAATCGGGTAAAAATGAGAGGGTGATTTCAAAGCATTTTGAAAGTGACACACTTCCTGCTGCCAGTTGGTGGCGCTATAACTTTGACTCACAATAGTCACATCCATGTGATCGGCCTCTTACAACGAACACACTGCGGAAGTTTCATCAAGATCAGTTAATGTATGCAGAAGTTATAACACACTTCCTGTTTATCTTTTCTCGCTATAAATTCGTTTCATCGCCACGGCCAAACCGTTCGAGATATCAAAAATCCGTCCGCAATTTAGCATCCTCAATGTCTTGACTTCATGCTGACCGAGTTTGGTGTGGATTGGATCAATTCCCTAGGAGGAGTACATTAAATTCCACAGCATGCGTTTTTCAAACAACCCATAATAGCTGACTTCCTGTTGGGCAGAGCTAATAACTTAGAGTGCGAAAGTTGTTCGGCCCGATGAGATCTATATGTGTACCGAGTTTCATACTAATACGTTCTTGTATGTGTCCAAGATTTAAGATTGTGTTCTAGGGGGCGCTGTCGAGCCCCCCTGCCACGCCCGGGTACCAGCTTCAGCCCGGCCCTAATGGCCGCGGGTTCTGACCTGTGTGCAAAGTTTCATGAGTTTTTGAGTCTGTTAAGGGTCCCAAAAGCCCCCGAACCCTTGAACAACAATAATAATAATAATAATCCTAACGAAAACAATAGGGCCTTCGCCCTTTCAGGGCTTGGGCCCTAATAAATATATATATATAAATATAGCTGCAAGCAGCGATTACGGGCCCAAGCCGGTGGCACCGCAACCCCGGTGCCTTTAGTTACCTAAAGGCACCGGGGTGGCGGTACCGCCGGCTTTGGCCCTCCATCGCTGCTCGCAGCTATATTTATATATATATATATATATATATATATATATACATACATACATACACACACACACACACATACATATGTATGTATATATATATATATATATATATATATATATATATATATATATATATTATTGTTCAAAAGTTTGGGGTCAGTAAGATTTTTAATGTTTTTAGGAGAAGTCTCTTCTGCTCACCAAGGCTGCATTTATTGATTAAAAATACAAACAAAAACAGTAATATTGTGAAATATTATTCCAATTTAAAACAGCTGTTTTCAATTTTAAAATATTTTACATAGTAATTCATTTCTGTGATCAAAGTTGAGTTTTCAGCATCATTACTCCAGTCTTCAGTGTCACATGATCCTTCAGAAATCATACTAATATGATGATTGATGCTCAATAAATATTCATTATTATTTTCAATGTTGAAAACAGTTGTGTACAGATTTTTTTTTTTCAAAATGCTTTGATGAATGTAAAGTTCAAAAGAACAGCATATATTTCAAATATATATATATTTAACATTATAAATGTCTTTACTGTAACTGTTGATCAGTTTAACTCATCCTTCATAAATAAAAGTACTGATTTATTTTATTTCTTTCCCCCAAAAATAAAATTTTAATTATTACTAACCACAAACTTTTGAGCGGTAGTGTTTAACGTTACAAAAGCTTTAGATTTCAGATAAATGCTGTTCTTTTGAACTTTCTATTCATCAAAGACTGTACACAACTGTTTTCGACATTTAAAATAATAATGAATGTTTCTTGAGTATCAATCATCATATTAGAATAATTTCTGAAGGATCATGTCACAGTGACGACTGGAGTAATGATGCTGAAAACTCAGCTTTGATCACAGGAATAAATAACAGTTTAAAATATATTAAAATAGAAAGCAGCTGTTTTAAATTGGAATACTATTTTACAATATTACTGTTTTTGTTTGTATTTTTAATCAAATAAATGCAGCCTTGGTGAGCAGAAGAAACTTCTCTGTTATGTGCGCGCCACAGACTGCACGCATGTCCGCTTAGAGTTCCGCCTTTTGCCTTCCGTCAATATTACGTTATTAGAAAAATATTTTTTTAGAGAATCGATTTTTTGACATTTGTGAATCGATTCAGAATCGTCCACGTCCGCATCGCGATGCATCTAAGAATAATTTTTTTTCTCCCACCCCTAGATTTCATACAACAGGTTAATAAACAGTTACAATTAAGTCACTTACATTTTAGATGCAATGTTGACTGTTTTTGTTCTGTTTCAGCAGCAAAAATAGTTAAACAAAGATCACGGCAGAACCATCACGGCAGAACCATCATGCATCACGTGTTTTCTCATAACTGAACGATTCAGCATTTTTAACGAATTGGTTGACCCAAAGATTGAATGATCAATCCATAAACATCTGTCTTAATCATGATCGACTCATTCGAACGAATCGTTTGAACGAATGAATCAATGACTCGCTTATTAAGATGGATGCCTGGCGACACCTAATGGCGGTTTAGTGTTGTTTAAAAGCATCATTCTTTCCCACATGTGTGTGATTTGTGTGTGCAACATTATCATTATTTTTCTTTCACTATTATATTAGCGATTTAAAAGCACCCACTCGTGTCACACGTCGATTAACCGGTGGGAAAATATCCTCAGACACATACCTAATAAATGTATATTTAAATACAATATTGGCCTACCTGGTAAAAAGTTTTATATACTATTTTGATGTCCTTTTGGACACAAGAGGGCAGTATAGCCCTATGTTTGCTTTTTTGTTGAACCAAATAGCACTAAATAGCCTGTTTTTAACTTTTTCATTCTTCTTGAATTGCAAAAACAGAATAAAATGGGTTTAGTTGTGATATTTGTATACTTTTATATAGAAATAAATGGTATATAATTACTTTTTTAGAAGATTTTTACTTTAATCCCTCGCCATAGCAAAACCGTTTGAGATATTTATTATCCATTCACAATTTAGCATATTTAATGTAGTTTCATCATGTTGAAAAAGTTTGGTACGAATAAAATAAATAGTTTAAGAGGAGTGGCTAAAAATTCAGAGGCTGATTTTGCAAAAAAATTCACATTCAGACCAAAATATCTGACTTCCTGATGGCCAGAGCTATTGAATGTAAATTAGAAAGTTGTCCGGCTTGATGAGAACAATATAGAAACTATTTTTTCTTTACTGTAGTTAAAAGTAACCCCCCCACTTTTGTCAAAAGCATGTTGAAAGTGACACACTTCCTGCTGCCAGTTGGTGGCGCTATAACTTTGACTCACAATAGCTACATCCATCTGATCGGCCTCTTACCACGAACACACTGCTGAAGTTTCTTCAAGATCAATTAATGTATGCAGAAGTTATTCCACTTCCGTGTTTCTCTTTTCTCGCCATAAATTCGATTCCTCGCCACAGCCAAACCGTTCGAGATATCAAAAATCCGTCCGCAATTTAGCATCCTCAAAGTCTTGACTACATGCACACCGAGTTTGAAGGGGACACGGTGAATTTTCTAGGAGGAGTATTTCACATTCCACAGCAAGCGTTTTCCAAACAACCCATAATAGCCGACTTCCTGTTGGGCTGGCGTAAAACTTGACCGGGGTAAAGTTGTTCGGCCCGATGAGATCTATATGTGTACCGAGTTTCATATTAATTCATGCGAGCGTGTTTGATATATGGATCAAGTTTTAGAACCCCGTTCAAGGGGGCGCTGTTGAGCCCCCCAGCCACGCCCGGGTACCAGCTTCAGCCCGGCCCTGATGGCCGTGGGTTCTGACCTGTGTGCAAAGTTTCAAGAGTTTTTGAGCACGTTAAGGACCCCAAAAGCCCCTGAAACCTTGATTAACAATATAAAAGCAATAGTCAAATCCCCCCCTCCCCTCACACACACACAGACACAGAGAGAGGGAGAGAAAATTCTTCAGAAAATCCACATTCAAACCAAAATATCTCTCTTCCTGTTGGTCGGAGATGGTTCATGTAAATTAGAAAGTTGTCCGTCTTGATGGGAACAATACACATACCAAGTTTTGTGATTCTAGGAAAAACTAAACCCGCATTTTTGACTAAAGGTGGCGCTACTGAGCCATTCCACCACCCCCGTTTCTGAAACTTTGCACATGTCTACGGGCTAATAAATGTGATGTGTCTGTTGAGTTTCATGCAATTTCAAGTATGTTAAGAGTCTCAAAAGCATCAAAAAAGAATATTAAAGTTTGATGCGTTGCCACGGCAACAGTATCTAAGATATCAATAATCCTTTCACAGGTTTACATCTGCCGTGTGTCTACATTGTACACATAAAGTTTGAAGCAAATCGGGTAAAAATAAGACACTGATTTCAAAGCATTTTGAAAGTGATGTACTTCCTGCTGCCTGTTGGTGGCGCTATAACTTTGACTCACAATAGCTACATCCATCTGATCGGCCTCTTACCACGAACACACTGCTGAAGTTTCTTCAAGATCAATTAATGTATGCAGAAGTTATTCCACTTCCGTGTTTCTCTTTTCTCGCCATAAATTCGATTCCTCGCCACAGCCAAACCGTTCGAGATATCAAAAATCCGTCCGCAATTTAGCATCCTCAAAGTCTTGACTACATGCACACCGAGTTTGAAGGGGACACGGTGAATTTTCTAGGAGGAGTATTTCACATTCCACAGCAAGCGTTTTCCAAACAACCCATAATAGCCGACTTCCTGTTGGGCTGGCGTAAAACTTGACCGGGGTAAAGTTGTTCGGCCCGATGAGATCTATATGTGTACCGAGTTTCATATTAATTCATGCGAGCGTGTTTGATATATGGATCAAGTTTTAGAACCCCGTTCAAGGGGGCGCTGTTGAGCCCCCCAGCCACGCCCGGGTACCAGCTTCAGCCCGGCCCTGATGGCCGTGGGTTCTGACCTGTGTGCAAAGTTTCAAGAGTTTTTGAGCACGTTAAGGACCCCAAAAGCCCCTGAAACCTTGATTAACAATATAAAAGCAATAGTCAAATCCCCCCCTCCCCTCACACACACACAGACACAGAGAGAGGGAGAGAAAATTCTTCAGAAAATCCACATTCAAACCAAAATATCTCTCTTCCTGTTGGTCGGAGATGGTTCATGTAAATTAGAAAGTTGTCCGTCTTGATGAGAACAATACACATACCAAGTTTTGTGATTCTAGGAAAAACTAAACCCCCATTTTTGACTAAAGGTGGCGCTACTGAGCCATTCCACCACCCCCGTTTCTGAAACTTTGCACATGTCTACGGGTTAATAAATGTGATGTGTCTGTTGAGTTTCATGCAATTTCAAGTATGTTAAGAGTCTCAAAAGCATCAAAAAAGAATATTAAAGTTTGATGCGTTGCCACGGCAACAGTATCTAAGATATCAATAATCCTTTCACAGGTTTACATCTGCCGTGTGTCTACATTGTACACAAAGTTTGAAGCAAATCGGGTAAAAATAAGACACTGATTTCAAAGCATTTTGAAAGTGATGTACTTCCTGCTGCCTGTTGGTGGCGCTATAACTTTGACTCACAATAGTCACATCTGTGCGATCGGCCTCTTACAACGAACACACTGCTGAAGTTTCATCAAGATCAGTTAATGTATGCAGAAGTTATAACACACTTCCTGTTTCCTTTTTTCGCCATAAATTTGTTTCCTCGCCACGGCCAAACCGTTCGAGATATCAAAAATCCGTCCGCAATTTAGCATCCTCAATGTCTTGACTTCATGCACACCGAGTTTGGAGGCAAATCGACGAATTCCCTAGGAGGAGTACATTAAATTCCACAGCATGCGTTTCCAAACAACGCTAAATAGCCAACTTCCTGTTTGGCTGGCGTAAAACTTAGAGCACGAAAGTTGTTCGGCCGGATGAGATCTATATGTGTACCGAGTTTCATATTATTACATGCAAGCGTGTTTGATTTATGGACACGTGTTCGGATCCCGTTCCAGGGGGCGCTGTCGAGCCCCCCTGCCACGCCCGGGTACCAGCTTCAGTCCGGCCCTGATGGCCGCGGGTTCTGACGTGTGTGCAAAATTTCAAGAGTTTTCGAGCATGTTAAGAGCCCCAAAAGTGCCCGAAAGGTTGACAAAATAATAATAATAATAATAATAAATAATCCTACCGGAAACAATAGGGCCTTCGCCCTTTCAGGGCTTGGGCCCTAATAATAATCCTTACGAAAACAATAGGGCCTTCGCCCTTTCAGGGCTTGGGCCCTAATAAATAATCCTACCGGAAACAATAGGGCCTTCGCCCTTTCAGGGCTTGGGCCCTAATAATCCTACCGAAAACTATAGGGCCTTCGCCCTTTCAGGGCTTGGGCCCTAATAATCCTACCGGAAACAATAGGGCCTTCGCCCTTTCAGGGCTTGGGCCCTAATAATAATAATAATAATAAATATAGCTGCGAGCAGCGATTGCGGGCCCAAGCCGGTGGCACCGCCACCCCGGTGCCTTTAGTTACCTAAAGGCACCGGGGATGGCGGTGCCACCGGCTTTGGCCCTCCATCGCTGCTCGCAGCTATATTTATATATATATATATATATATATATATATATATATATATATATATATATATATATATATACACACACACACACACATATATATATTTTATTTTGCGATGTATATTTATATATTTTTTTTGCGATGTATTTGGATGCTAAACTATTCTTTATTATAGGCTTTGTACTTCACTCGTGTTCCAATATCGATGGAAAAAATCATCCTCTTCACGCGCGCAAAAATGTGCTTGGAAACATCACAGTGGAGCTCTGCTTACTGTGAATGGTACAGATTGTACTACTGACTATTTAAACAGAGCAGTGTAATTCGTTTATGTTAGGTTGACTATTTTTATTATTATATTGTATTAGGGCTATAATGAATGTCAAGATTGCAATTCTGGAATGTGTGTGTGACGCGGTTGCGGTTGAACAGTGGACACAAAAACATAAATAAAATGTTTTAGTTAATTCCTACATCCATAGGAATACATTGAAAATGCTCGCTCTACTCCGCACCATTATCAATGTCTGTGCGGACGTCTGTATTTTACTAGTATATAGTATACTATAGTTAGCGATTTAAAAGCCCTCAGCGGTGTCACATGTCGATTAACCGGTGGGAAAATTTTTATCACAGTCACATCCCTAATATATTTATATATAAATACAATAGGCCTACCTGAAAGAGAATTTTACTTGCCCGACCAAAGTATAGCCTGATTAGAACGTCAATAACAAAAAAATAACTTATCAATTTATTAATAAGTTATTAATAACTTAATCACTAAAACGAGAGATTATTCTAATTTCATTACATTCATTTTAAGTTGCAATCAGCAGTTAATAATAAATGTATTACTGATCAATGGTAACAAGGTTGCACTGCTGAGGCTCATGCTGCTTCTCCAGGAGAATTGTAAATAAATGAGCGCAGCACACAAAAAAGCAACCCAGTTAACAACATACTGACTATAAAAATTACAAATATGGAGTTTTTATATATTTTATAACATATGATAGAGTTAAGCAACCTCACTTGACGAGTAGGCAACTATTTCCTGAATACAATCACAATTGAAACTGTGACATTGATTTCATACAACAGGTTAATAAACAGTTACAATTAAGTCACTTACATTTTAGATGCAATATTGACTGTTTTTGTTCTGTTTCAGCAGCAAAAATAGTTAAACAAAGATCACAGCAACTTGTTTTCTCATTACTGAATGATTCAGCATTTTGAAACGAATCGCTTGACTCAAAGATTCAATGGTCAATCCATAAACATCTGTCTCAATCATGAATGACTCAGTCATTGGAATGAATCGTTTGAACGAATGAATCAATGACTCGCTCATTAAGATGGTCGCCTGGCGACACCTAATGGCGGTTTAGTGTTATGTTTAAAAGTATCATTCTTTCCAACGTGCACCATTATCAATGTCCGTGCGGACGTCCGTTTTTTTACTTTCACTTTTATATTAGCGATTTAAAAGCACCCGCTCGTGTCACACGTCGCTTAACCGATGGGAAAATATCCTCACAGTCATATACCTAATAAATTTATATTTAAATACAATAGGCCTACCTAGTAAAACGTTTTATATACTATTTTGATATCCTTTTGGACACAAGAGGGCAGTATAGCCCTATGTTTGCTTTTTTGTTGAAACAAATAGCACTAAATAGCCTGTTTTTAACTTTTTCATACTTCTTGAATTGCAAAAACAGAATAAAATAGGTTTAGTTCTAATATTTGTATAATTTTATATAAAAATAAATGGTGTATAATTAAATTTTAAGAATATATGAGATGTTTTCTGATTCCTTTTTTGACATTATTTTAATCCCTCGCCATGTCAAAACCGTTTGAGATATTCAATATCCGTTCTCAATTTAGCATATTTAATGTATTTTCATCATGTTGAAAAAGTTTGGTGTGAATAAAAAAAAAAACACTTAGCAGGAGTGGGTAAAAAGCAGAGGCTGAATTTGCAAATAAATCCACATTCAAACCAAAATATCTGACTTCCTGTTGGTCCAAGCTAATGACTGCAAATTAGAAAGTTGTCCAGCTCGATGAGACCAATATACTTACTGATTTTTGTAATTGTGGGTAAACCTAACCCCCCCACTTTTGTCAAAAACATTTTGAAAGTGACACACTTCCTGCTGCCAGTTGGTGGCGCTATAACTTTGACTCACAATAGTTACATCCATCTGATCGGCCTCTTACCACGAACACACTGCTGAAGTTTCATCAAGATCAGTTAATGTATGCTGAAGTTATACCACTTCGTGTTTCTCTTTTCTCGCAATAAATGCATTTCCTCACCACGACCAAAGCGTTCGAGATATCAAAAATCCGTCCGCAATTTAGCATCCTCAATGTCTTGACTTCATGCACACCGAGTTTGGTGGCGATTTAATTAATTCTCTAGGAGAAGTGTTTCAAATTCCACAGCAAGCGTTCTCCAAACAACCCATAATTGCCGACTTCCTGTTGGGCTGGTGTAAAACTTAGAGCACGAAAGTTGTTCGGCCCGATGTGATCTATATGTGTACCGAGTTTCATATCATTACATGCAAGTGTGTTTGATTTATGGACAAGTGTTTGGATCCCGTTCCAGGGGGCGCTGTTGAGCCCCCCTGCCACGCCCGGGTACCAGCTTCAGCCCGGCCCTGATGGCCGCAGGTTCTGACCTGTGTGCAAAGTTTCAAGAGTTTTCGAGCACGTTAAGGGCCCCAAAAGCCCCTGAAACCTTGAAACACACTGAAATCAATTGGAAATTCCCTCCCACCCCTCACACACACAGAGACAGAGAGAGAGAGAGAGAGAGAGAAAATTCTCCAAAAAATCACATTCAAACCAAAATATCTGACTTCCTGTTGCTCTCAGCTAATAAGTGTGAATTAGAAAGTTGTCCGGTTTAATGAGAACAATATACATAGCGAGTTTAGTGACTCTATGTAAAACTAAGCCCCCATTTTTGACTAAAGGTGGCGCTACTGAGCCCCTCACCACGCCCGTTTCTGAAACTTTGCACATGTCTACTGGCTAATAAATGTGATGTGTCTGTCGAGTTTCATGCAATTTCAAGTATGTTAAGAGTCTCAAAAGCATCAAAAAAGAATATTAAAGTTTGATGCGTTGCCACGGCAACAGTATCTAAGATATCAATAAACCTTTCACAGGTCTACATCTGCCGTGTGTCCACATTATTCACATAAAGTTTGAAGCAAATCGGGTTAAAATAAGAGGGTGATTTCAAAGCATTTTGAAAGTGACACACTTCCTGCTGCCAGTTGGTGGCGCTATAACTTTGACTCACAATAGTCACATCAATGTGATCAGCCTCTGAGCAAGAACACTCTGCTGAAGTTTTATCAAGATCAGTCAATGTATGCAGAAGTTATAATACACTTCCTGTGTCCCATTATTCGCCATAAATTCGTTTCCTCGCCACAGCCAAACCGTTCGAGATATCAAAAATCCCCTGGCAATTTTTCATCCTCAATGTCTTGACTTCATGCACACCGAGTTTGGTGCTGACCGGGTGAATTCCCTAAGAGAAGTGTTTCAAATTCCTAAGCATGCATTTCCAAACAACCCTAAATAGTCGACTTCCTGTTGGGCTGGCGTAAAACTTAGAGCATGAAAGTTGTGCGGCCCGATGAGATCTATATGTGTTCCGAGTTTCATATTATTACATGCAAGCGTGTTTGATTTATGGACCAAGTTTTCGGACCCCGTTCCAGGGGGCGCTGTTGAGCCTCCCTGCCACGCCCGGGTACCAGCTTCAGCCCGGCCCTGATGGCCGCGGGTTCTGACTCGTGTGCAAAGTTTCAAGAGTTTTTGAGCATGTTAAGAGCCCCAAAAATGCCTGAATAGTCGTAAGAAAAATAATAATAATAATAATAATAATAAATATAGCTGCGAGCAGCGATTGCGGGCCCAAGCCGGTGGCACCGCCACCCCGGTGCCTTTAGTTACCTAAAGGCACCGGGGATGGCGGTGCCACCGGCTTTGGCCCTCCATCGCTGCTCGCAGCTATATTTATATATATATATATATATATATATATATATATATATATATATATATACACACACACACACACACACACATATATATATATATATATATATATATATATTTATAAGACAGAAAATATTACTTGTATTACCTTATTCTGATTTTATGATACACTCAAAATATTCCACAACAAATCCTTTAAATTTAATGTAAAAATAAAAACGAAAGTAAGCAGTATTGGTCTCACGTAACCCTCTCATTAGAATCAAAATGTTTCAATTTTTGCGATGTATTTGGATGCTAAACTATTCTTTATTATAGGCTTTGTACTTCACTCGTGTTCCAATATCGATGGAAAAAATCATCCTCTTCACGCGCGCAAAAATGTGCTTGGAAACATCACAGTGGAGCTCTGCTTACTGTGAATGGTACAGATTGTACTACTGACTATTTAAACAGAGCAGTGTAATTCGTTTATGTTAGGTTGACTATTTTTATTATTATATTGTATTAGGGCTATAATGAATGTCAAGATTGCAATTCTGGAATGTGTGTGTGACGCGGTTGCGGTTGAACAGTGGACACAAAAACATAAATAAAATGTTTTAGTTAATTCCTACATCCATAGGAATACATTGAAAATGCTCGCTCTACTCCGCACCATTATCAATGTCTGTGCGGACGTCTGTATTTTACTAGTATATAGTATACTATAGTTAGCGATTTAAAAGCCCTCAGCGGTGTCACATGTCGATTAACCGGTGGGAAAAATTTATCACAGTCACATCCCTAATATATATATATATATATACAATAGGCCAACCTGAAAGAGAATTTTACTTGCCCGACCAAAGTATAGCCTGATTAGAACGTCAATAACAAAAAAATAACTTGGGAATCACTAAAACGAGAGATTATTCTAATTTCATTACATTCATTTTAAGTTGCAATCAGCAGTTAATAATAAATGTATTACTGATCAATGGTAACAAGGTTGCACTGCTGAGGCTCATGCTGCTTCTCCAGGAGAATTGTAAACAAATGAGCGCAGCACACAAAAAAGCAACCCAGTTAACAACATACTGACTATAAAAATTACAAATATGGAGTTTTTATATATTTTATAACATATGATAGAGTTAAGCAACCTCACTTGACGAGTAGGCAACTATTTCCTGAATACAATCACAATTGAAACTGTGACATTGATTTCATACAACAGGTTAATAAACAGTTACAATTAAGTCACTTACATTTTAGATGCAATATTGACTGTTTTTGTTTTGTTTCAGCAGCAAAAATAGTTAAACAAAGATCACAGCAACTTGTTTTCTCATTACTGAATGATTCAGCATTTTGAAACGAATCGCTTGACTCAAAGATTCAATGGTCAATCCATAAACATCTGTCTCAATCATGAATGACTCAGTCATTGGAATGAATCGTTTGAACGAATGAATCAATGACTCGCTCATTAAGATGGTCGCCTGGCGACACCTAATGGCGGTTTAGTGTTATGTTTAAAAATATTATTCTTTCCAACGTGCACCATTATCAATGTCCGTGCGGACGTCCGTTTTTTTACTTTCACTTTTATATTAGCGATTTAAAAGCACCCGCTCGTGTCACACGTCGCTTAACCGATGGGAAAATATCCTCACAGTCATATACCTAATAAATTTATATTTAAATACAATAGGCCTACCTAGTAAAACGTTTTATATACTATTTTGATATCCTTTTGGACACAAGAGGGCAGTATAGCCCTATGTTTGCTTTTTTGTTGAAACAAATAGCACTAAATAGCCTGTTTTTAACTTTTTCATACTTCTTGAATTGCAAAAACAGAATAAAATAGGTTTAGTTCTAATATTTGTATAATTTTATATAAAAATAAATGGTGTATAATTAAATTTTAAGAATATATGAGATGTTTTCTGATTTTTTTTTTGACATTATTTTAATCCCTCGCCATGTCAAAACCGTTTGAGATATTCAATATCCGTTCTCAATTTAGCATCTTTAATGTATTTTCATCATGTTGAAAAAGTTTGGTGTGAATAAAAAAAAAAACACTTAGCAGGAGTGGGTAAAAAGCAGAGGCTGAATTTGCAAATAAATCCACATTCAAACCAAAATATCTGACTTCCTGTTGGTCCAAGCTAATGACTGCAAATTAGAAAGTTGTCCAGCTCGATGAGACCAATATACTTACTGATTTTTGTAATTGTGGGTAAA